>NC_088395.1:94855000-94895000 GCF_037993035.2 Macaca fascicularis | reverse complement strand
GCGCCCGGCCCCCTGTACCTTTTTAGGTGATAATTATCAAAGGCTAGTGGAAATAACATAAACCTCTCATATTCTAGATTCGTGGTCTTAGACTGATCAGTGAAACTCTGTGTTTCTACTGATTCATCTGTATAAGGGAATTAAAAATGTTGAACTGTGTTAAAGGTGAGAGCAAATGCATGTGAAACCACCAGCTCCATCTCCTCCATGCCATAGAAGCCCCAAAGCATCACTACTGTTATTATATAAATTGATATCATAAACTTTACATATGCTTAGGGCTTGCTGCTACCCTTGTACACTGAATGCCTCTTATCTGTATTGTCTTACAACTATATTGACAAATACCCACAAAATTCTGCTGAGAAAAAAAATTCTACAATAAATGAAGTGGAGGTGTAACCTTTGATTTTCTCTGCAGGGATAGTGGAAGAATTTAAATTTTCAGAGAAAAAACAGTGTCTTTTTAACAATCATGCAAAATTAATGATTATTCTGCTGAGAACGTTAGAAATAAAATCAGTACTCAGCATAGTTATTTTTCAAGTATTTAAAAATTGCGGCAAGAAAATAGAAACATTCACTACACAATGTTCAATTACTTTGTTTGTGTCTTTCTATTCCAAGAGAGACTCCAACGCATACCTCTATGTGTTGATTAAAGATTGGACAGCAGAAACTGTCAAAATCTGACATAGTCTCTTTATGGCATATTTTAGTAAAATCACTTAAAATTGATTTAGTGCAACTGTGGAATAATGATTTAATTAAATAACATGATTACAGTAAATTACATTGAATTGGCTTTGCTGTTGCTACTGCATAGTTTTATAAGTTATTTGGAAAAAGGTCAAACACAATAATTTTAAATGCTAATATATTAAAAATCACTTGTGGATACATGTATATGTATCTGTAGATTTAGGTAATATGGGTACATGAATTAATACAATTTCACTTTAAGAGTACGTAATACTTTTCATTTATAGTACAGCATTTTCCTCTCCTTCGAAATCTCAAAAGTCTGATATGGATCTTGACTACATATATTATTTCTCAATACAAGAAATTAGAAACAGAAGAACACAGTTAAAATACATACCATACTTTGCTTTTACTCATCAAATCTTTCCTTAATATCAGTTACTTATTATGAATCATTTCAATTATTCTAAAAACTGCTGTTACTGTAGAGCAGAAAAACATATCAGCCAACCTGAACATAGGCCATACCATCTGTAGTTCAGCTTTATCATATGTAAAATGCAAGATTTAATCAAATATTCATGTCATCTGTATCAATTAAAAAAATCAGGCTACTACAGAAAAGGAGAAATACAAACAACAGAACATACTCTAACAAATAACAATAATAAAGCATTATTAATCAAAATTTAAAACAGCCAATAAAAGCTCCAAAAATTCAAATGAACACCACTGAACACCAAATTAGTAATCTAAAAGATCAACATGAGCAATTATGTGGGACCATATCAAGGCATATGTTATTTGCTCTACATGAAAACCTCTTTGCATCTATTTACTTAGCTAAGTCTACTCATTTAATGTCTCCACTTAAACATCACTTTTATAGGGAAACTTTATCTCACTGCACCCAGATCCTTCATCTCTGTGTTGTGTTTCCTTTGCCTTATGTATTTTTTCTTCTCAGCAATGTATAGCCATGCAATTATTTAAGTAATCATAATTATTTATTTATTAAATATGATCCATATAAAGTGTATATCCCTTGTTTATCTATCAGCTCAATGTTGGCAGTGAACCTCAGCATTTAGTGCATGCATTGGCACATCACTCACTAGGTAAGTGTTTTGTTATTGTTTTATGAAGTGGTCAATTAGATGTGGCCACCAGAGTGTTAGCGGCGGAGGGTGACCAGGTTCTTGGCGTCTTGAACAAAGAATTGGACAGAACGCACAAACAAAGCAAGGAAGGAATGATAGGATTTATTGAAAATGAAAGTACACTCCACAGTGTGGGAGCGGGCCTGAGCATAGGGGCTCAAAGGCCCCGTTACAGAAATTTTGGGAGTTTGAATACACCCTACAGGATTCCATTGGTTACTTTGGGTATGCCCTATGTAAATGGAGAGGATGAAGTAAAGGTACAAAATCATTTACGGCCTTCGCCCTGTGGAGAGAACATTTCCTGTTACAGCTGAAGTGTGAATCGGCCTTCTGTTCCCTGCCTACAGACTCTATTTTCCTCACTCAAGAGGAGACAGAGTAGAGGTTCAGGAAAAAATAAAGTTGATTATATTTACAGGTACAAGAGACAAGAGTCACAGGCACAGCACGCCCCCACATAATCATGTGGGGAAGATGCCAAGATTCTTAGGAGGAAGAAACAAAGACAGAAATAAGGGAAAGGTTTAGGCCATTGCCTTTATTGGGGCTTCTGCTGAAAAGGCAAGGCAGGGCAGGGTGAATAATTGTGGATTGGGTGATTTGAATAATTTCAGAGGGTTTCGGACTATAGACATGGAGGTCTCTAGCTGCCTAGTACCTGGCCCTGGGTTGATTAAGGCAGAGGAATATTGTCTTCTGGGGTGTAAGGGCCAGATTGAGGAGGTATAGCTCTAGATTATTTCATTTCCATATCAAAGACATGCTTCTGAGTAGGTCTTTTGTTATTTGTAAGAATTGGCTAGCCTTGAAAGGAGCAGTCTCTCTAGCCAGAAAGGGTTTTTAAGGTATCAAAACATCATAATATACAGAAAATGTTTTTAAAAATTTACAATGCAATAAGTGTAATTTATTCTTCTTTCGTACTACCGATATGGAGGGTGGAATTAATTACATTCTTCAAATAACCATCATTGCCCATAGCTCATCTCTTATTTATTTAATTATTCTCTTTTATTTTCATTCTCCAGTACCATACACACACACGCACGTGCACACACACACACACACACACACACTACAGAGTCTATTTTAACATATATATATTGGGATTTGTGTATTTATGTAATTTTTTAAAAATTTGCATGCATTTTAATCAAATTTAATCAGATGTGTAAAAATTTCAAAACAGTTCAATAAATTTTGACACATACTATAAGGTGTCACTCAGGCTGGAGTGCAGTGGCTCAATCACAGCTCACTTCATTCTCAATTTCCAGAGCTCAAGGGATCCTCCCGCCTCAGCCTCTGGAATAGCTAGGACTACAGGTGCAAGCCACCATGCCCAGCTAACCTTGTTCATTTTTTGTAGAGATGAGGTGTCACTATGTTGCCCAGGCTGATCTGGAACTCCTGGGCTCAAGCGATCCTGTTGCCTCAGCCCCTCAAAGTGCTTGGATTACAGACATGGCAAAATGTAGAACATTCCTATTCCTTAGAAAATGTTTCCTCATGCCCCTTTGCAAAGAATATCTTACCCCAGTTCTAGATAACCAATGATGTAGTTTCTATTGTTAGTTTTGCCTATTCAGAAATTTTATATAAATAGAATCATTCAGGACACACTATTTGGAGTATGACTCCTTTTACTAAGCATACATTTTGAGATTTATTCATGTGTTTGTGTTTATCTGTAGTTTATGCTTTCTCTTTGTTGAATAATTATTCACAGTATGAATATGCATTTTAAAAATTCCTTCAAGTGTTGATGGATTATTTCTGCCGGCTCAAATCTGCTGTTGTGCTTCTTTAGTAAATCTTTTATTTTTGTTATTGTACTTTTCGGTACCAGAATTGTTATTTTGCCCTATTTTATAATATCCATTTCTTTATTTAAATTGTCTTTAATAAGATACATTTTTCATTCTTTTAGTCCTTTGGATATGATTTCCATTAGTTCTTTGAACAAATAACTGGTTTAAAAAGTCTTTGTTAAGTAAATTCAAAATCTGAGCTTCTTCAGGCCAGTTTCTATTGCCTTTTTTTTTTTTTTTTTCCTGTGTATGGGCTATACTTTCATGTTTCCTTGAGTATCTCATATTTTTTAAAAGTGGTATTTTAACTAATAAAATCTGGCAGCTATGGAACTACAACCCCCTAAACTTTGTTTTCATTGGTGTTTATTTTATTGTTTGTTGTTTATTTAGAGACTTTTATGAATTACTTTGGTACAGCTTTTATTTATTTTTTTGTCATACGTGCTTAATGAAGTCTTTCTTGGTTCGCTTAGTGGTAAGCTAATTTTGGAACACAGATTTCCTTACACACTTGGAACCAATGTCTCCAAGTATTTGCCAAAGGGCTCTGTATATGTTGGTCATGCCTTCAACACTCTGCCCGGTAGAATCTTGCTTGTCCTGAGCCTAGAGGTCTGCCAAATATGAAAGCTTAGTTCCTGCTCAGGTCTTTCCTGAGCATGTGCCTAACTCTGGACATGCTCATAGCCTTACAGATATACATGGCTTGCTAGATTTTCAGAAGTATGTCAAAATTTTGCAAATTTTATGGACATTTTATTCTTTTTAAGCTTCATGGTTAACCTATATTGTCTATCCCAACTGTTATTCACTGCCTCAGGCAACTACAGAGTTAAAAAATTGCCTCTAATCTTTTTGACTAACACCTTGGAGAAATAGCTTCTTACATTGTGTGACCTACAAATCAGGTCAAATAACGTTCTGGAATTATCTTAGAATGATACCTACAAGACGATCCAATCCTGTTTAGTCTCCAGTGGCTGCTAGACTGCGAGTTTCCACCTGACTGTGGGTTGGTTTCGAGGCTGCCACAGAACTGGAGTAAGCAGATGGAAGCAGGGCATATTAAAATTGACATACAAAGACTCAGTGTTCTTAATAATATTCTTCTGTTTTTCCTAAATAAATGTTAACTCAATTGCTGCAATATTTTGGTTAATTCTCAGAGTTCTGGGAAAAAGTTGATTCTGTGTATTTTTACCAGTTTTCTCATTGATTTTAAGAAGAAAATGTATTTTGGTTACCCTTACCCCACTATTTTTGCAGATATCCTTCTAAAAGATCTTGATTCCTCAAATACTAGATGACTTGACAGCAATAAACACCATCCCCATGAGATTCCAGATCGTTCTGAGCTCCCCCATTTTGCCCAGTCTCTGCAGTCCTTTGCAGATCATTGCTTTTGAAAAAGTGAATGATGTCTAGTACACTTCCTTGAATTTTCCATCTCTTCCTAATGCTGACCCTTCAACTTCTGGCTTCTTTAGTTGTTCTTCAATGTCTTTAAGAAGCTGTTTATAATTTTGTTTCTCATCCAGTTTATAGACTTCTTCTCAGATTAAGGGTTGTTATGATATAGGCCACCATCTAATTTGGAAACAGTCTTGCCTCTATAATAAGCTTCTGTGAGTTTGTATAATTTATTCTAATTTGGAATCTTAGTTTAGTTTATAGCTGTAATTTTTACCTGACACCACTGTGACAGCATAAAATATGCTTTTGTTGTAAAATAGGAATTGAATCTTGAATTTGAATATTTACTATTTACATTAATAATTCAATAATTACTTGAGCAATTTACTTTTTTATTGTTAACTTCACTACTAGATGGAAGGCTCCACAGGGCAAAGGCTAAGTATTTGGGCCTTTTTGCTCTACTATGGCCCTAGAACTCAGCAGAGTGGTGGCCCATAGCAGGTACTCAATAAACATAAACTGAATTAGTGAGTAGTTTAAGTTATTCAAATATTAAAGAGAAATATAAAGATATGTGACCTGAAACAATTAGTAGTTGAAATTTTAGCCATGTATAAAGTGAATCTAAACATATTTGTGCTTTTGTTTTGTTTTGTTTTGTTTTAACTTTTAGGTTTGGGGATACATGTGAAGGTTTGTTATATCGGTAAACTCATGTCATGGGGATTTGTTTTACAGATTATTTCATCACATACAAGTTAAGCCCAGTACTCAATAGTTATCTTTTCTGCCCCTCTTTCTCCTTCCCTTCTGCCCTCAAGTAGACCCCAGTGTCTGTTGTTTCCTTCTTTGTGTTCATAAGTTCTTATTATTGAGCTTCTACTTATAAGTGAGAACATGTGGTATTTGGTTTTCTGTTCCTGCGTTAGTTTGCTAAGGATAATAGCCTCCAATTCCATTCATGTTCCTGCAGAAGACATGATCTCATTCTTTTCTATGGCTGAATATTATTCCATAGTATATATGTACCACAATTTTCTTTATCCAATCTGTCATTGATGGGCATTTAGGTTGATTCCATGTCTTTGCTATTGTGAAGAGTGCTGCAATAAACATTTGCGTGCATGTGTCTTTATGGTAGAATGATATATATTTCTATAGGTGTATACCTAGTAATGGGATTGCTGGGTCAAATGGTAGTTCTGCTTTTAGCTCTTTGAGGAATTGCCATACTGCTTTCCACAATGGTTGAACTAATTTACATTCTCAACAACAGTATTTAAGTGTTCCCTTTCCTCTGCAACCTTGCTAGCATCTGCTATTTTTTGACTTTTTAATAATAGCAATTCTGACTGGGGTAAGATGGTATCTCATATGGTTTTGATTTGTATTTCTCTAATGATCCATGCTATTGAGCTTTTTTCATATGCTTGCTTGGCTGCATATATATCTTCTTTTGAAAAATGTCTGTTCACGAACTTTGCCCACATTGTAAAGGGGTTGTTTGTATTTCTCCTATAAATTTAAATTCCTTATAGATGCTGTGTATTAGACCTTTTACAAATACTAGCCAAATGTCCGGTTTTTAAAAAAATGTATGATTTTACAACCTTTAGAATGCATTACACGAAGTAACTCAGGAGAGTAAGGGACTGTGAACACATTGCTAGAACTGTTTCCTCTATTCCTTGCCATATGTAGACTAAGGTGAAGTTTACTGGGAAAAAAAAAAAAAATTTTAATATGAACACTTTTTAGTTTCTTATGTTTGTGCATCTTTTTGGTATACTTTGTTCTATATATATATATATATATATATATATATATAAAATTTTGTTTTGATTTTAAAGGAATTTATAAAGTACAATACAACCATATTACCCCACTGCATTTTTCAGGCAGTTCACAAAAATTCCATTGCATATTACTTACAGTCACCAACTACTTAGCAATTTTAAATAATTCCCCCTCGAATAATTATTTGAACAGTATTCAGAATGTAAATAAATGTTGTTCACAGCAGGTAACATGACAGTTTATTACCAATAAAGATATATTAAATATAAAGCTATTACAATATTACTGGTCATTTTCATTAAGTAAAAAATTGTAGAATTACCAAATATTATTTTAGATTTAAAAATTCTACTGATGCTCTCTCAATACATTTTTGTGAATTTGATTTTAAAATACCGATATTAAAAGCTGTTTATCTTACATGTCAACATCACCTATATGTATTACATAGAGAGTTGGCTGAGATGGAATTTTGAGATGGAAACAAGCTGGTCTTTTGTCACATCTGTCTTTTCTTTGCCATTTTCATCTTATGAACAAAAACTCAGCATTGTTCACTTTTGCCAACACATTTTCTCCCAAATCTATAGGCAACAATCTTATGCCATCAGGTAAACATTTTCTAAGATGATGGCTACCTAATCTGGCCAATTCATCACATTTTTATTGATAATTTATTATATTCTCTATAGCAAAATATATTGATACACTAAAATAAGAATCCTGCTAGTCTTCTATTTAAGAAAATACATGTGACATATGAGATTATAAGAACATAATTTCGCCAGACTTAAAATCATAGATCTGTCTTTTTTGTCCCGATTGCTCCTATTTGGGTATAATATGCTTGGACTGATGCAGAATTAAGATTGCAGTACATCTTTTATTTTTATTGTCCCCATCTCCATGCTTTTTACGGATTGATTCATTCTTTCCATTACATCTTATGTTTTTTTATTACATTTCTTTGTATGCTACATACATTGTATTGTCTCACATAGAATCTCTTTAGTAGCCAAAGTATTTTAACCATTTTTAAAGTTTCATATACTTTTGTAATTAGATATAATAAATAAAATGCATTTTTAAAAAGTAGGGACATGAGGAAGTAAAATCATTAGAAAGCATAGGAATTAAAAAGGAAATTCCACGGTGTTATACCTCAGTGAGCAAAACAATGCTGCAAGTAGAAAGTTATCTTCAATGTCATGCTCCATAAAGCAAGTAAGTCACATTGATTTCTCAGGTTTCTTCATGATGTGAAATTTCTTATTAACAAACAATAGTAAAAACATAGTAAAAAGGCCGGGTGCGGTGGCTCACGCCTGTAATCCCAGCACTTTGGGAGGCCGAGGTGGGCAGATCATGAGGTCAGGAGGTCGAGACCATCCTGGCTAACATGGTGAAACCCAATCTCTAAAAAAAAAAATACAAAAATTAGCCTGGTGACAGAGCAAGACTCCGTCTCAAAAAAAAAGAAGCCCCTCCTCCAGAAAACATAGTAACAAAGTTCTTTGCATATTTTATCAATATTCTCATTGTAAAAAGATATTCAGGAAATATATCAAAGGACATTTTCCCTCCAGGTGATAACTAAATTACAGTATTGTTTTTCTGTGTAATGTCAGAGACTAGATATATGTGAGTTTGTGTGTGTGTGTCTGTGTGTTTGTGTGTGTGTGTGTGTTCATGTGTGTCTAAAGGTATGGCTGTCGAGGACCATATGTGGCCTATGGTCATTTCCACAGATATTTTTTAGTCAATCTGGTTTTTGGAATTCTGCTGAAAGTAACTATAACTTAGCCAAAGTGCCTCATGAAAGGCAAAGTATTTTCTCAAAAATACATCTCCCTACATTGCCTTGCTATTTCTCAGCACACACTAGCTTCTGTTATTACAACCCAACTTTGTTGTAAGGCTTTGGGTTATGTTACTTTTAGTTATCTTTTGTAAGAGTCAACTGATTCCTAGCAAACAAGTATAATCACTGACATGTCTATTATCTCTTTCCAGTAACTGGGAAACTCTGCACTGAATATGTAGTTGCTAAAATCGAGTATAAAAGATCTTGCTAGAAATAAACAGGGGACTTATACAAACTATACCTTAATTTCAATAAATAAGAAATGTGGAAAGAAATGATGATAAATGGATTGATAAATGATTAAAGAGGTCAATCATTTGTGCAATAGGTTTTAAAACATTCCAGGATATTGAACCAGAATCTTTGAGCATAATGTGCTCTATATTCCACTGGGTACACATTAAATCAAGGCTCACAATCTGTATGAAACATCTGCTTGTTATTTTTAAGAAAAGTCCTTTTTCTGCATTCACTTGTACAACCAATTTGCATGGTTATTATGTGAGCCTCTCTGAGGATAATATGGCCTTGTTCCTGACAATAGTTGACTGGTTCAGGTGAGATAATTTGACCAAAGCTGCAGAAATTACACTTTCTTTATCAAAAATATTGTAATTTGAACTGAGTTCAGTCAGTATCCATACGGCTGAAATTCAGGAGCTGTTGGCAATCATGTTTTGCCATGTAAATCAAAGAAAGAAAAAGGAAGCAAACATGCAGAGATAAGTAGACTCAAACTACAAGTACAAAACACCTGGAGAGCGATGTCAGAAAAATGATGGAAAAGGCAGCTCAAACATTTATTGCTCCACAAAAAACATGGAAAAACAGCAAAAAAATGTCAGAACCAATTATATCAGGGCTCTGGAAAATAGTCAAAAGGTTGCAACAACCAAACAAATGCTGAATTAAGAAAAAAGTTACTTAAAAATGCTAGGAAAGCTTTGTGACATTTTTATTTGTCCTTGGCCCACAACTAAATACTATGACACCAAAATCTGGTTCTTTGTAAAGATAAATGAATTTCAAAATTTGAAGTGAAGTTACAAAGGAAAAAAGAGAGAAGATGCAAATAAATAAATTTGAAAATGAAAATGGGGTCATAGCTACTGACCTTACAGAAATCAAAATAATAAGAGAATTATGTGATAAAATATATGCCTTTAAATTAGGTAACAGAATAAATGGAGAAATTCTGAGAAACACACAAATTGCTAAAAAAGACTAAAGAAAAAATAAAATATATGAGCTAACCTATAACAAAATAGAGATTAAATAAGAAAAGGCCTCACAACAAATACAAGACACAGCGAGATGGCTTAACTGGTGAATTTTGCCAAACAGTTAAAGAAGGAGCTAACAGCTGTTTCTCAAACTTTCAAAAAAATAAGTGGACAGAAAACTTTCTCACACATTCTGTAAGGCCAACATTACTTGATACCAAAGTCAGACAAAAACACTACAAGTAAAGGAAACTACAAACCAATATTATTTATGAATTCTGATGCAGAAATCTTCAACACAATACCAGAAAGTCAAGTTCAATTACCTATTAAGATTGTATAGCAAGATCAAGTAGGGTTTGTCCCAGGAATGCAAGGATGGCTAAACATAAGAAAACAATCAATGTAATGCACCACATTAATGGAAAAATTGCAAGAAAAACACGTAATCAGTTCAATTGATGCAGAAAAAGAATTGGGCAAAATTCAAAATGTGTGCATAATAAAAACACAAAAAAACTAGGAGTAGAAGGAAAACTTTTCAACATATTAATGGTGATTATATGAAAACTCCACAATTAACATCAAACTAAATATTGATAAAAGGGTGAAAGTTTTCTTTCTCAGATCAGGAATAAGACAAGGATGTCAATGTTTGCCACTGTTCTTTATTAATTTACTGGGAGTTCTAGCCCTAGATAAAGACATAAAAGACATTCAAAAACAAAAAAGAAAAAATAAATTTATCTTTAATAGAGATAACTTGGTTCTATATACAAAAAATCCTCAAAATAAACATTGAAAAACTATTAGAGCTAATAAAAAAATTCACCAAGATTATGGAATACAGAATCAATACTTAAATATTAATTGTTTCTATACATAGGCAATGAAAAATATGAAAATGAGTTAAAGCGAATAATTCTGTTTACAACAGCATCTCAAAGAAGAAAATATCTAGGATTAAATTTAATCAACAAGATGAAAAACTTTTATGCTGTAAACTACAAAACATTATTGAAAGGAATTAAGATTTAAATAAATAAAAAGGATTAATATTGTTAAGATATCAATACAGATACCAAGCTAACTTCAAATTCAATGCAGTTCCTATAAAAATGTCAGTCTTTTTTGCTGGAATGGAAAGCTATATCTTCAAATTCATATGACATTATTAGAGATACAGAATAGCCAAAACTATTAAAAAAAACTTGGCGGTCACAGTTTCTGATTTTAAAACTTACTACAGATCTAGATTAGTTAAAATAGTGTGGCACTGGCATAAGTGTAGACGTGTAAGCCAATGGCATAAAACTGAGGGAATAGAAATAAACCCACACATCTACAGCCAATTTACTTTTAACAAGGTGCTAAGACCTATTAAATGGAGAAAAAGCAGTTTCTTCAACAAATAGTATTAGGACAACTGGATATCCAGATTCAAAAGAATAAAATGGACCTTTACCTCATACCACATGCAAAAATTAAGTCAAAATGGATCAACAACCTAAATATAAAAACTAAATCTATAAAACTTGTAGAAGATAACACAGGTGTACATCTTTTCAATCTTGGATTTGGCAATTAATGTTTAGATATGACACAAAAAAGCTCAACAAAGAAAAAAATAGACATATTTATCTATAACAAATTTTTTTTTCCATAAAATGATATCAAAGAAGTACAGGCAGGGTGCAGTGGCTCATGCCTGTAATCCCAGCAATTTGGGAGGCCGAGATGGGCAGATCACGAGGTCAAGAGATTGAGACCAGCCTGGCCAACATGGTAAAACTGCGTCTCTACCAAGAATACAAAAATTACCTGGGTGTAGTGGCACACACCTGTAGTCCCAGTTACTCCAGAGGCTGAGGCAGGAGAATCGCTTGAACCTGGGAGGCAGATGTTGCAGTGAGCCAAGGTCCCACTACTGCACTCCAGCCTGGCACAGAGCAAGACTGCATCTAAAAAAAAAAAAAAGAAGGACGAACTTTACCTACATTATGGTAGAAAAATGTCTGCAAATCATTTATGTAATAAGGGTATAATTTCAAGTATATATTAACAATTACAATTCAATAACAGGAAGATAAACAGCCCAATTAAAAATAAGTAAAGGAATTGAACAATTATCCAAAGAAGATACACAAACTGGCCAGTAAGCACATGAAAATTTCCTCAATATTTTTAGTCATTAAGGAGATGCCAATTAAAGCCGCTATGAAGTATCAATTCTCACCCACTAGAATGGCTATGTTAAAGAAAAAAAAAAGAAACAGAAAATAACACATGGTGGCAAAAATATGAAAAAAATTGTAACCTTGCACATTATAGTAGAAACTTAAAATGATGCAGCTACTACAGAAGAGAGTATGACAGTTCTAAAAAACATTAAACATAGAATTACAATATGACCCGTACAATGCTATTAGTAGGCATATGTAATTGGACACAGGTGCTCAAATAAGTACATGTATACTCATAGGAGTGCTAGTTACAATAGTCAAAATAGAAAACAAAACAAAACAAAACATAAAAAGATTAATGGATAAATAAGTTGTGACATAGACACATTATGGAATATTATTCAGTCAGAAAAAGGAATGAATTATCCTGTATGCTATAATGTGGATGAACCTTCAGTACATTGTGCTAAGTGAAAGAGGTTACACACAAAAGACACACACGTATAATTATATTTATGTAAATTATTCAGTATAAGTGAATTTACAGAGGTAGAATGCGTATTGGTGGCTGCCAAAGGCTAGGTGAATGGGGATTGGGGAAAGACTGGTTAATGGGTGCTGTGGTCTCAATGTGTTGAAGCTATATTGAAACCTAAATTTACAATGCAATAGTCTTAAGAAATACTGCTTTTGGGAGGTGAATAGGTTATGAAGGCTTTTCCTTGATGAATGGAATTAGTGCTTTTATAAAAGAGGCTTGAAGGAATTCTCCTCTCCTTCCGCCATGTGAAGATGCAGCAAGAAGACACCATCGTTGAGGCAAAGAGCAAACCCTCAGCAGACACTGAGTCTGCTGGCACCTGGATCTTGGACTTCCCAGTCTTCTGTTGTTTGTAAATTATCCAGTCTGAAGTATGTTGTTATGGTAGCCCAAAAAACTTTTTATTTTTATTTATTTTTATTTTTATTTTTTTGAGACGGCGTCTCGCTCTGTCACCCAGGCTGGAGTGCAGTGGCCGGATCTCAGCTCACTGCAAGCTCCGCCTCCTGGGTTTATGCCATTCTCCTGCCTCAGCCTCCCGAGTAGCTGGGACTACAGGCGCCCGCCACCTCGCCCGGCTAGTTTTTTGTAATTTTTAGTAGAGACGGGTTTCACCGTATTAGACAGGATGGTCTCGATCTCCTGACCTCGTGATCCGCCCGTCTCGGCCTCCCAGTGCTGGGATTACAGGCTTGAGCCACCGCGCCCGGCCCCAAAAAACATTTTATAACTAGATAGAGGTGGTGGTAACACAAAATTGTGAATATACTAAGTGCCATTTCACTGTTCACATTAAAAGGGTTAATGTTATTTATGAGAATGTCACCTCAATTAATTACTGAAAACAATTCCTGGATTTTCTTTAGGATTCCAATCCCTTGTAATGTCTTATTTCCAATTTCTGTGCTCCATAATAAAATTTTGTATCACTAACAAAATTTCCATTTTATTTTTCCCAAATCAATCAGGTTTAATTTCCATTACTCGCATTAAAAAGATCTTAAATAATGCACCACTCCTTTATATTCTTTTTTTTTTTTTGGAAGTGGAGTCTCATTCTGTCACCCAGGCTGGAGTGCAGTGGCATGATCTTGGCTCTCAATGCAACCTCCACCTCCCGGGTTCAAGCAATTCTCTTGCCTCAGTCTCCCAAGTAGCTAGGACTACAGCCACCCACCACCACACCTGGCTAATTTTTTATATTTTTAATAGAGATAGGGTTTCACCATATTGGCCAGGCTGGTCTCAAACTCCTGAACTTGTGATCTGCCCACCTCGGCCTCCCAAAGTGCTGGGGTTACAGGCATGAGTCACTGCGCCTGGCCTTGATCCTTTATAGTCTATGTATTCTTACAATTTTTAAAATTTATTAATGAGCTTTGAAAAGGATACAAATAAATGTTATCACACAGGAAGATTTGAATATGTAATCAGCCAAAATAATATTAAAAAGACAGTAAATATTTGATATCTATTGTAACAACACACTTCAGTTTGTATGAAATATAAAAAAAGTGTTATTTATTTTTAGAACTTTACTTGAAATTAAGTAAGATGCCATCAAAATAGTGGCAGTGATATATTCTTATGGTCTTATTGTCTGGTCAGCTAAAACAAATAGAAAGCTCAA
This sequence comes from Macaca fascicularis, assembly GCF_037993035.2. Taxonomy (NCBI): domain Eukaryota; kingdom Metazoa; phylum Chordata; class Mammalia; order Primates; family Cercopithecidae; genus Macaca; species Macaca fascicularis. The sequence goes on along the minus strand of NC_088395.1, from coordinate 94,880,664 downwards.
AATGGTTTTGTAGAAGTGATCATAATATACTATGAAGCCCTATTACTAAAACAATACAGGATAAACACATCAATATAGGGAAACACCACTGGAACACACTAGAAAATCCAGAAATAGACAAAGTGCTTATGACAATTTTGCATACAATAAAGGCAGCAACTCAATATAGTGAGGAAATGATGAATATTGCAATAAGTGGTGTTGTGATACCTAGATAGCCTCATAGGAAAAATATAAAATTGGATCAATTTCTCAAACTATACATCAAAGTAAATTCCAAATGGAACACAAAGTTAAATGTAAAAAATAAAATTATGTAATAATTTATAATTTGAATTAAGGGATAAATTGTCTAATGGTGGTTAAATTTTCAGAAGCTAAGCTGAAAATATTAATGAATTTGACCATCTAAAAATTATTTTGTGTTATAATAAAAACATAGTCAGCAAAGTAAAAGGACAAACTATAATATGTGACAAAGTTATACGCTAATATTATATTAAGAGTGTTAATCTTGTAATGTCACTGCCAAAGAGTTTTTAAATCTGGAAAGGCATACACAGGCCAAAAACCTTAGAGAAAAATCTGGAAAAGATATGAACAGATATCTCACAGAAAAGAATAGCAAATTATAAAATCCTTAAATTAATATCATTCAAAATTAGATATTAATAAATGAAATTAAACTACATAGGTATATCATTTTTCAACTATCAGTTTGACAAAAATAAGAAATTCTGACAGCAGGCACCTCAAACACTGATAGTGACAGTGAAAATTGGTAAGACCTATGGAGTAAAATTGTGCAATGTCTATCTAGAAAATGTGCACATATATACACCTTTGAATCCACGAATACAAACTTTAGGAATCTATTCCTAATATACTTTGGCAAACAATAACAAATGATATATACCCTGTGCTGTGTATTATATTGTTTTTAATTTAAAAAATTAAGACAACTCAAATGTCTATTAATAGAAGATCGAGTAAAAAAATGAAAATCTATTACTGCTGATATGGAGCCATCGCCAGAAAATGTTGATGAAAGAATAAAATAAAATCATATTCAAGGTGCACTACTGTTTAGTAAAGTTAAAAATCTAGTTTCCAATTCAGGTGAGACAGTATGAGAAACTCTATGGATCTACTCTCTAGCTAAAGTACTAAAACTATGAAAATACAACAGTTTAATGTTTCAGAAAATTGTCCTAAAGGCATGCAGTAATTGAAAAAAATATTTTATCAAGAAAATCTACTAAACGTGGTAAGAATATTGAGAATCTGTGGTATATGAACCAAGACCTGCACCTTCCCTCCCAGCTCAGTAAGATAGAAACTCCACATTAGGTGGTGTATCCAAGAACACAAGACTCTCTCTCCCGGCCAGCTCCAAGTCAAAGGGCTATTTTCATGATAGGGGTAAGATGTCAACATTTCTCATCCTGGCAAGAGCTACCTGTTTCTGAGGTTAAGTTCAGAGTGATAGATAGGCCTCCCTTTCTCTGCTCAGCTGCCATTCATGAGATGTGGGCACTATTTTGGTAGCAGTGAGACTGAGAACACTGGGGCCCCAATCACCACTCTTATGGCTTGTAAAGTGATACTGCCAAGCTAGGAGAGGCAAGCCTAGAGACGTGAATCTGCTTCTTCATTATTCAATGAATGCTCAACTCCAAACCTGAGGTATTACTAAAAGAAACGAGCATGATTGTCTCCCCCAAAACCCCAGCTTCAGAACCCTGGCTCAGAGATTTTCCTTGGGGAAAGAATCATGTTGAAATCTCCTAATATCTTCGGAAAGCAGCTAATTTTATTTGCAACAGAGTATAAAAAAATGTTAAACCTAAGAAAGACACTTTCAAACAGTAGAAGTTGTGAAAGTCAATTGGGACGAGATTTATGATTCATTTGTAATACAAGATAAAGTGTAGTCAAGGTAGTTTGACAAGAGAAGCAGGGAATAATAGAACTTGGATCCTTCCTTAGGTCAGAACAAATTTTAAAAAGTAGTTTTTGGAACTATCTTTTTAACAGAACCAAAATTTGATTGGATCCCCTTGTGTTAAAAATTATATCTCAGGGCATTATTGAAAACAGTAGAACAATTAGCTTATAATTTATGGAGATTAAAAGCCGGATGTGGGTAGGAAAAGCGTCATTCAATGAAAGCCCTGACAAAATCATTGACATCCCAGGATGACTGTTTACATACCCAAGTCTGCTCCCAGAAATAACATTATAGCTTCACACTGTAGGAGGAAAATAAACTTTACTAATGTAATCCAGGTAGTAACTGAGTAATCAAAGAAAGAAAGAAGAAGAAGATTTGGAGAAGAATCTCCTCTGGAAGATCCCTCTTCCAGAGAAGAAAAATTCTTAGTATTGGTCAAGAATTGCTAGAATATACAATCTAAAATATCCAGTCTCTACAAAAATACTAAAACAGGTAGAGAAACAGAAAAAGTGTGACCCATATACTGAAAAAAAAAGAAGGCAGACAAAAAATGCCTTCCTGTTAGAGTGCCCAGATGTCAGATATAACAGAAAAATACTTCAAAGTAGCCGACATAAATATGTTAAAAGCACTAAAGAAAACCATGATTAAACAAGAAAGGTAATATGACAGTCCACCTCAAATAGAGAATATTAATAAACAGATATAAATTATCAAAAAGAACAAAATAGAAATTTCAGAGTTAACAAGTATAAAATAACTAATTTGAAAACTTGACTAGAGGAGCTAAGCAAAGTATTTGAACTGGAAGAATGAAGAATTAATAAACTTGAAAATAGATTAATATAGATTGTGTAATCCATAGAACTAAAAGAAATATGAATTTAACAATGAATAAAATAATTAGAGAAGTGTGTGATATACACATAGTAGGATTACAAAAAAGAGAAGAAAGAGAAAGAACAAGAAAAAACATTTAAAGAAATAATAATTTAAAAATTTCCAACTTTATTGAAAATCATTAATCGACACATCCAGGAAACTCAACAAACTCCAAGTAGAATAAATGTGAAGAGATCTACATATATATTATAGTAAAGATACTGAAAGCCAAAGACAAGAATAAAATCTTCAAAAGCAACAAGAGAAATATGACTCTTCATTTACAAGAGAACGTCAATAAGATTAAGTGACTTTTCTTCAGAAACTAGAAGGCAGTGAGATAACATATTCAGAGTACACAAAGAAAAACCTGTCAATCAAGAATCTTATATCCAACAAAGCTACATTTCAAAAAATAAAGGTAAAATGAAGACATTCCTAGATAAGCAAAAATTGAATTTGTTGATAGTAGATTCACATTACAAGATATACTACAGGAAATTCTTCAGGCTAAAAGAAAGTGACACTAGGCCATCATGCAAATTCATACACCACAAAACAAAGAACACTGGCAAAGGAGGTTAGATATTATGTACCTATAAAAAAAAGTGTGCATGCGTATTTCTTTTCCTTTCTTCTCTTAACAAACTTAAAAGCCATTCTACACATATTATGTATATGAAGTATTGTTTGGCTTGTAACAAGTAGAAATGCAATATATTTATCAATAGCAGCATAAATGAAGTGGGTGAGAGCAAAGTTATATTCTGCTAAGAAAATGACTACAGTTATCAATTCAAATTCACAGGAACACACAAACACATACACACACACACACAAACAATTTTTATAAAAGATAAAGTAAGAAAAGCTTAAATATGTGCTTGCTCTTCTTCACTGAGCATTTTTAAAAGACAAAATTGCTAAAAATTGTAATGTGTTGTTGAGTTTGTAACATTAATAATGTATTATACGTAACAATATTACCTCAAAAAAGAGGGAAAAACAAAATAAAACTTTGTAGGTATAATGTTTATCTCACTGAAATTAAATTTGTATAAATTTGAAGGTTATTCAGATAAGTTAAAATGTATATGGTAATGTCTAGCACAGTTAACATGAAAATAAGTAAAATATAGTAAAAATATTGTGAGAGAAATTGAAATACTACGTTTTAAAGTATTCATGTAATTTGGCCAGGTGCAATGGCTCATGCTATAATCTTAGCACTTTGGGATGCTGAGGCGGTAGGATTGCTGGAAGTCAAGAGTGAGAGTCCAGCCTGAGAAACATAGTGAAATGCCATTTCTACTACTACTACTAATAATAATAATAATAACAATAAATTAGCCAGGCATGGTGACATACTCCTTTAGTCCCAGCTACCTGGGAAGTTGAGACAAAAGGATCACTTGAGCCCAGGAGTTTGAGGCTGAGGTGAGCCATTGCCATGCCACTGCACTCCACTGTAAGTGACAGAGTGAGACTCTGTCTCAAAAAAAAAAAAAAAAAAAGAAAGAAAAAGAAAATATTCATTTAATTCAAAAGAAAACCATAAATAATGAGATTAGTAGATGGGCAAAATGAATGAAATAGACATGAGATGTGTGGAACAATAAAATGGCAGACATAGATACAACTATATCAATAATAACAGTAAATGTTAAGGTATCAAATAATCTAATCAAATGGCATAAATTATCAATCTGGATAAAAATAAATATTTAAAAAAACAGTACCGTACTATGTGCTGTCTATGGGAGACACAGTTTGTGCTTAAGAAATATACAGATTGAAAGTGAAAGAATGGAAAATTGCATATAATATTAAAAGAAATCACAAGAAAGTTGGAGTAGCTACACTAATATCAGGTAGGATTAACTTTAAAAGAAAAATGTGGCTAGACATGAAGAGCAACATTTTATAATACATTGATAAATTAGCAAGACATAACAATTAATACATATATCAAATGGTATAGCAACACAATACAGGATGCAAAAGCTGAGAGAATAAAAAGAAGAAATAAACAATTCAATAATAATAACTGAAGACTTTAGTATCCCACTTTTAATATAGGTAGAGCAAGATGGCGAATAGAAGCCCACACTATTCATCCCCCAACAAGAACACCAAATGTTAACAAGTATCTTCACGCAGAAAAGCACCATCACAAAAACAAAAAATCAGATGAGCAATCACTGTACTTGGTTTTCACTTCATATCACTGGAAGAGGCATTAAAGATGGTAGGAAAGACCGTCTTGAATCACCAACACCACCTGTCTCCATCTTCTAGTAGTGGCTACTCGGTGGAGAGAGTCAGTCTTTGCATTCAGAGGAGAGAGAGTGCAGCAACTGGGGGACTTTACATAGAACTCAGTGCTGCCCTGTCACAGAGGAGAGCAAAGCCATGTTGGGCTCGGGCAGCACCCATGTACAGAGGGAACATGTGAACCAGACTTAGCCAGAGGGGAATTGCCTATTCCAGTGGTTGGAACTTGAGTCCCTTGGTGAGCCGTGCCACTGCAGGCCAAAGTGCTCTGGGGTACTATGTAAACTTGAAAGACAGTCTAGGCCAGAGGGACTGCAATTCCTAGGCAACTTCTAGTGCCTGCCTGAGCTTAGAGCCTGGGGACCAGGGTGAAACATGACTATGGAGACACTAGTTGGGTTAGCTAAGGGAGGGCTTGTGCCACCCCTCCTCCAAATGCAGGCAGTGTGACTCACAGCAACGGAAGTGACTCCTTTCTTCTGCTTAAGAAGAGGAGATTGAAGTGTAAAGAGGATTATGTCTTGTATCTTGGATATTGGCTCAACCACAGTAGCACAGAAAATCAAATAGACTCATGAAGCCCCCATTCCAGGTCCCAGCTCCCAAACAACATTTCTAGACACAGCCTGGGCCAAAAGAGAACCCACTGCCCTGAACGGAAGAACGCGGTCCTGACAGGATTAATCACCTGCTGACTAAGGAGCCCTTGGGCCCTGAGTAACTAGCAGTGATACTCAGATAGCATGTCATAGGCCTTGGGCTCTCATACATGGTCACTATGGGTATGACCTAGCACATTCCTACCCATGGTGGCTGTGGTGAAAGACTCCTACCGTTTGAGAAGAGCAGAGGGAAATGTAAAGGGGTCTTTGTCTTACACCTTAGGTACCAGCTCAGCCACAGTGCGGTAGAGCAACAAGAAGGTGCTTGGGGTCCCTGAGTTCAAGCCTGAGCTATTAGACAGAAATTTTGGATCTCCCTGGGTAGAGGAGAGCCCATTGCTCTAAACTATGAGTTCCAGGCCTGGCAGCAATCACAAGCAAATCATAAGCTGACTGAAGAGCCTTAGGGCTTTAAGTGAACATTTGTTGTAGCCTGGCAGAACTCTTCTGTTAGCCAGTGGTGGTGGTGGCCAGAAGAAGAGGCTCCTTTGCCTCTGGAAAAGGAGAAAAGAGAAGAAAGGGCTCTGTATTGTGGTTTGAATGCCAGCCTAGCCAAAGGAAAACAGAACATCAGGCAAATATCTAAAGTTTTTGAATCCAATTCCTGGCTTCCGGAAAACATCTCTGAACTAGCCAGAGATGAGGCCTGGAGGAACTCACTACCCTGAAGGAAAAAACACAAACCTGGCTGGCTTCACCACCTGCTGATCATAGAGCCTTGAATGAACATAGGTGTTAGCTAAGTAGCGGTTACAGTGGGCCTTGGGTGAGACCCAGGGTTGTGCTGGCTTCAGGTCTGACTCAGTGCAGTCCCAGTGGTAGTGGTGAAAGGAGGGGTTTCCATCACCACAAGTACAGTTCCAGGCAGCTCAGTAGAGAGAAAGATACTCTGTTTGGGAGAAAGTAAGAGATAAGAACAAGAGTCTTTGCTTGGACATCCAGAGAATTCTTCTGGATCTTTTCCAAGACCACCAAGGCAGTACCTCTATAAGTCTGAAAAAAACTATAGCAACATTGGGCTTGAGGCCCAAGTCCTTTTTAATACCTGGAAATATTTCTCAAGAAGAATGGACACAAACAACCCCAAATGTGAAGACTAAAATAAATACTTAATTCTTCAATGCCCAGTCACCGACAAACATTTATAATATCAAGACCATCTAGGAAATCACGACCTCACCAAATGTACTAAATAAGGCACCAGGGGCCAAACCTGGATAAACAGAGAATGTAACTTTTCAGACAGAGAATTAAAAATAGCTTTGCTGAGGAAACTTAAAGAAATTCAAGATAACACAGAGAAAAATTGAGAATTCTATCAGATAAATTTAACAAAGGAATAAAAATTTTAAAAAATCAAACAGCAATCCTAGAGTGGAAAATTCCAATTGCCATACTGAAGAATGCATCAGAGTCTCTTAATAGCAGAATTGACTAAGCAGAAGAAATAATGAGTGAGCTTGAAGACAGTCTATTTGTAATACACTGTCTGAGAAAACAAAAGAATAAAGAAAAAAAGAAAAAACAATGAAGCATGCCTACAGGATCTAGGAAATAGCTTCAAAAAGGCAAATTTGAGTTATTGGCCTTAAAGTGGAGGGAGAGAAAGAGACGGGGTAGAAAGTTTATTCAAAAGGATAATATAAGAAACTTTCCTAATCCTGGAGAAAGATGTCAACATCCAAGTACAAGAAAGTAATAGAACACAAAGCAGATTTAATCCCCCCCAAAACTACCTAAGTCCTTTAATTATCAAACTCCAAAAGATCAAGGATGAAGAAATGATCCTAAAAGCAGCAAGAGAAAAGAAATAAATAACATAAAATGAAGCTCCAATACATCTGGCAGCAGACTTTTTAGTGGAAACCTTACATGCCAAGACGGAGTGGCATGACGTATCTAAAGTAAAGAAGGAAAAAAGTTTTTACTTGAGAATAGCATATCTGGCAAAAATATCCTTCAAGCATAAAAGAGAAATGAAGACAATCAGTTGCTAAGGGATTTAATCAACACCAGATCTGTCCTATAAGAAATGCTAAAGGGAGTTCTCAGTCTGAAAGAAAAGAATGTTAATAAGCAAGAAGAAATCCTCTGAAGTTACAACACTCACTGCTAATAATAAGTCCACAGAAAAACAAGGAATGTAACAGCACTGTAACTGTGATGTGTAAACTAGTCTTATCTTTAATAGAAAGACTAAACAATGAAGCAACTGGAAATAATTACAAAAACTTCTCAAGACATAGTCAATACAAGATATAAATGGAAACAACCAAATGTTAAAAAGTAGGGGGATGAAGTTAAGGCATAGAGTTCCTATCAGTTTTCTTTTTGCTTGTTTTAGTTTGCTTATGCAAACAGTGTTAAGTTGTTATCAGATTAAAATAATGGGTTATAAGATAGTATTTCCAAGCCTCATGGTAACCTCAAACCAAAAGACATACAATGGAGACACAAAAAAATAAAAAGCAAGAAACTAAATCGTATCACTAGAGAAAATCATCTTCACTAAAAGGAAGACAGAAAGGAAGAAAGAAAAGAAGGGAAGACCACCAAACAACCAGAAAAATATTAGCAAAATGGCAAGAATAAGTCTCTACTCATCAATAATAACATTGACTATAAAGGTACTCAACTCTTCAATGAAACAACATAGAAATGGTGAATCGATTAAGAAACAAGACCCAATGATCTTTTGCATACAAGAATCACATTTGACCTATAAACATATACTGAAAATAAATGGATGGAAAAAAAGAAACACTCCATGGAAACGGAAAACCTAAAAAGAGCAGGAGTAGCTATATTTACGTCAGACAAAATCCATTTCAAGGCAAAAACTGTAAGAAGAGACAACGGAGGTCATTACATAATGATAAAGGGGTCAAGTCAGCAACAGGATATAATGATAGCAATTATACATGTTCTCAACACTGGAGCACACAGATATATAAAGCTCATATTATTAGAGCTAAAGAGAGAGACAGACCTCAATACATTAATAGCTGGAAGCTTAATTAGTTCACTTTCAGGATTGAACAGACTTCCTAGACAGAAAAATAACAACGAAAATATTGGACTTAATTAGAATAAAAAAGTGTAGCTCACTGCCAGAGATCATTTAATTTTACTTAAACATGTTTTTTGAGGCTGAAGCACACCTGACTGATTTTCAATGTGAAAATAAATTATAAAAACTGTTATTGGAGTTATTTCTAAACAGAACTAACATCAGAATCACCTGAATCTTCAGAATAATCTATTACAGAAAAACTGGATCCATCAAATGAATCTTTGGCCAACAACTGTTCAAGAACAATGCTAAAATCAGGCATAGGAATGTTACCTTTTCTAGGATTTGACATTTTTAGCGATTGAGAATTACTATATTTTGTAAATGGAAGGACCATTACTAAAAACAGAATGATATAAATAGAATGATGTCTTTTGTTTCCAAAGTTGATATACTGGAGCAATGCAAAAATAATAATAAAAGCAAAGCAAGATTTTTCATGGCAAATGGGGTAAACACTGCAGCTGCAAGCACCATTGGTGAATATCTTAAGACACTGGAAAAAGAAGTCCGTACTAAACCTAAAGTAAGCAGAAGGAATGATAAAGTTTAGAGTAGAAATTAGTGAAACTAGAAAAGCAATAAATAAAATCAATAGAAACAAAAGTTTATTCTTTGAAAGCTTCAAGAAAATGAATATAATTTTAGCTAAATTAAGCAAGAAAAAAATAAGAAATACTAAATTTAATAAAGTCAGAAATGAAAGAGCAGACAGACATTACCACTGATCTTTCAGAAATCATAAGGCTCACAGAATACTATGAGAAATTATATACTAATAATTAGATAACTTAGCTTAAATTAACATAATCCTGGAAAGACCCAAACTATGAAATCTAACTTGAACAGAAATGGACATTTTGAAGAGACCTGTCAAGAAATTTAATTATAAATTTAAAAACTAATCACAAAAAATTCCCATGCCCAGGTGTCTCTGCTGGTCAATTATACTACACATTTGCAGAAATATTAATAGCATTCCTTATAAACTTTTCAAAAATATCACAGCAGTACAAATGCAACACAACCATTACATGAGCTCAGTTTTACCTTGCTCCCAAATAAGACATAACAAGACAACTGCAGAACAATACTGCAGAACTGCAGAACAATACCTCCAATGAATTTGTATATAAAAATTCTCGACAAAGTACTATCAAATGAGTCGGCAATTTATAAAATAATTATACACCATGGCCAATTGGTGTATATCTGAATGCAAAGTTGGTTTCACATATAAAAATCAATTAATGCAATACAGCATATAAATTGAATAACATTTTTAAAAACACATAATAATCTTGTTAGATATAAAAAGGTATTTGACAAAATCCAATACTCTTTTATTTTTTTTTTTTAAATAACTACAAATAGAGAAATACTTTCTTAACCTGATAAAGGGCAGCTATGAAAAATCTTGCAGCTAACACAGTTCTTATTGATGAAAGACTGGATGCTTTCCCACTAAGGACATAAGAGGGAAAATGGAACATGAGAAGATTTATTACTCTCACAATCTCTGTTCAACATAGAGGTTCTAGCCAGCACAATTAGGCAAGCATAATAAATAATAGGTATCTAGATTAGAAAGAACAAAGTAAAACTATCTTAATTCGTAAATTCCGTGATCCTAAATATAGAAAATCCCAGGAAATCCACTAAACAAACTAATACACGAGTTCAACAACATTGCAGAATACAAGATCAGTATTATAAATCCAAATGCATTTCTACACATTTTCAATGAAAAGTCTAAATATGAAATTAGAAAATTAATGCAATTTACAATGGCATCCAAAAAAGTAAAGTATATGGGAATGTATTTCAGAAAAGAAGTACAAAAATTATTCTCTTAAAACTGCAAACATTGTTGAAAATATAGATAGTCCCAAACTTAAGGTGGTTCAACTTATCATTTTTCAACTTTACAATGAGTTTATCAGGATGTTATATACATTTCTGACATGACATTTTTGAGATTCAATGGGTTTATATGAATGTAACCCTATTGTAAGTCAAGGAGCATCTCTCATTAAAGAAGACACGAATAAATGGGAAAACATCTCTTGTTCGTGGATTGGAATATATAATAGTGTTAAGATGGCAATACTTCCCAAATTGATCTGCAGATTCAATAAAGCCCCTATCGGTATCCAAACTGGCTTCTTGATAGATGCTGACAAAGTGAACCTAAAATTAATACAGAAATATAAGTGACTTGGAATAGCCAAAGCAACCTTGAAAAAGAACAAAATGAGATAACTTACATTTGTTAATTTTAAACTTACTTCAAAGAAACAATAATGAAGATAGTGTGATATTGGCTTAAAGATATATATACAGATCAATGGAACAAAATTAAGAGTTCAGAAACAAACTTATATTTTTATAATCAACTTCTATTTTTAAAAATCTTTTTTTGTGGTGAACTTCTTTTTGACAAGGACGGCAAGGTCATTCAATGGGGAAATTCATTCTTTGCAACACATTTTATTCTTTTCAACAAATGGTGCTGGGACAAGTGGATATCCACATGCAAGAGAATAAAGTTGCATACATATTCCCTACCATCTACAAAAATCAATTCAAATGGATCAAAGCCCTAAATGTAAGAGATACAACTATAAAACTTTTAGAAGCAGAGACAAACTATTGTAACCTAAAATTTGGCAATGTTTTCTTAGATACAACATCAAAACTCAAGCAATAGAAAAAAAGAAAGAGAAACTGCCCATTGATAAAATTAAAAACTTCTGTACTTCAAAGGACACTATCAAGGAAGTGAATACACAACACACCACACAGAATGGGAGAAAATATTTGAAAATTATATATATATACACACACATATATAACTAGTATATATAATATAATCATATACAATCATATATTTTATATATATATGATAAGGGACTTGCATCTAGAATATATAATGAACATATAACTCAATAATAATAAGACAAACCAATTAAGAAATGGGTCATTAAGCTGAGTAGACATTTGTCCAAAGAAGATATATAAATGGCAAACACACACAAAAAGATACTCAACATCATTAGTAATTAGAGATATGCAAGTCAAAACCACAACAAGGTGCCAGTTCAGAACATCTAGGGTGAGCAGAATCAAAAAGTCAAACTATAACAAGTCTTGACAAGAATGTAAAGAAATTGGAACTTTCATATACTGGTGGTGGAAGTGTGAAATTATGCAGATACATTGGAATAACTTGGCAGTTTCTTAAAACAGAAAACATAGGTGAGTTATCATATGACTTAGCAATTCCACTCTTAGGTATATACCTAAGAGATATGAAAATATATATTCACACAAAAACTTGTACACGGATGTTTATATCACATTATTCATAATATCCAAAAGATGAAAACAATCCAAATGTCCATTAACTAATAAATGAATAAACAAAATGGTATGTGTACAGTGGAATGGTATCTGACCGTAAAGAAGAATGAAGTCATGAAGTATACATCATGAATGAACCTTGAAAACATTATTCCAAGTGAAAGAGTAAGAAAAGCCAGTCACAAAAGACCATACATTATATGATGCAATTTACATAAAACTTTCAGTATAGGGAAATTTATAGAGACCATCTCCCCATCTCAAAGTCAATAACCTTAATCACATCTTCAGAGTTCCAGCAGGTCCAGTGGGAGGGTAGGTCCAGTGTAATTTCATGAACCCTTAAAAGCCAAAAAAAAAAAAAAAAAAACCAAAAAACATGCAATAGAGTGGGTCAGAGACATAAGACAGAAAGATGAGAGATTCACAGTGTAAGAAGGCTTGGCCATCATTGTTTGCTTTGAATATGGGGGAAGGGAATCAAGAACTAAGGAATACAAATAGCCTCTAGAAGCTGGAAACATCTTCAGCCAACAGCCAGCAAGGAAAGGAGGACCTCAGTCCTACAACAGAAAGGATTTGAATTCTGCCAAGAAACTTGCAATAGAATGAATTTTTGTGTCAACCCAGAAGAGGGTCCTAACTGGAACCAAACCATGCTGGCACGTTGATCTCTGTCTTCCAGCCTCCAGAAATGTGAAAAATACATTTTTATTGTTTTTAAGCCATGCTATCTATAGTACTTTGTTATGGAAGCCCATATTAAGATAAATCTGATTGTACAAGAAATGCATTCTCCCACAGAGCCACTGGAAAGGAAGGAAGACCTGCTATCATCTAATTTTAGCCCAGAGAGGTTCATGTTAGACTTCTTACCTCCAAAACTATGAAATAATACTTTTGTATTGTTTAAGCCAGTGAATTTGTGGCAATGTGTTGTGCAGCAATAAAAAGCTAATGCAGTGTCCATACACTAAAATTACTCACTTTGCAACATATCTGGATCAGAATTTTAAATCAGACTTAGTATTATATTAATTATTGTACTTCTATTGCGAAATTCAAATAGTGATCCAGGTTCACAATTTAGATTTCCACTATTTCCAGTAATTTTATCATCAGAATTAACCAAATGAAGCAAAAAGGTAAAAGTGAGAACACAAGAAACTATGTATTCATATATATATAGAAAGGAATATGCTTGGCCAGAGGAAAACATTCAGTTGGGATTACAAATAAACTAGAAATGTTTTGACTACCAACATATATTGGGATTGAACTTTTAGTGATACACCCCTCTCTCTTTATTGTGATTAGTTCTCTTTAAAATTAATGAGACTTGTCTGTTTATAGCAAGGAGAAAATAAACCTTCTAGGGATCAATGGTTTAAATCCTTGTCTATTCAGGGGATAATTCAGTAGAACTTATTAAATCCGTTAAAATATCCATGGAGAATACTCCTATGAATATTTAGCTATGGTGTACTTTAGACCATTAAGAACAGAAAGTACAATGTTATGTTCAGTGCCTATCTTCATTTTGAATATTTTACTATGTATTCTTTGTATTCCCCATTAAATAAAAGCTTCTTAAGAGGAAGATTACCACATAAAATTAGGCATCATTCTTTGTGATACCTAGGGCAATATTTAATTTTAAAAAATGTGTCCTAATACTTTCTTTTACTAAATGATTTAATGTAATGGCAAAGATATTCTGAACTTATTCTGTAAGTTCTAGAAAAGGTTGCTTCTTTCTGTCTTCAACCTAATGAAACTGTATGTAATTCATATAGGCATGCAGTTTATAATATGTTTATGGCTCACTGCCTACATTAGTATTATGATTTTACTTCTACTGTGGTTGCCTTTGAAGCCATTACTCACCCATATGGAGTAGATATGCCCATTTTATTATCTACCAGAAAATCAAAATATCTTAACATTTTATAAATAGAGTATTTGGCCTACATTGATTGAGCTAGATTTTTATTGTGTTTAAACTACTCCCAGGGAAATCTTTGGGCATTTTCAGAAGCTGTATGACCTCGTCCTTGTCACTGGAGTACCACTAGTAAGTTGCTGCTTTGATGGCCTGAAATAAGTCATTCTGCTTCCTAAATGCCTAATTGACTCTCTGGTGTAGGGCAGGTGGTAGCTGCTTAGTCACTATTGTTTTTCTTATTGTCAATTTCCACTTCAATGGTGAATTCAATGGAAGAACACTAAGTGAGCCAGATTCTCCCAGCATGGGAGCCCATTAAGGCTAACTCAAGCAGTCTTTTGTCTAACTTGAGAATTGAGCCACAGCTTGGTGTTAAGATTGGAGGTAATCATTTAATGACTAAAGAAGTATGGATGGCCCTGAAGTTAAAAGTCAGTACCAAGGGTTTTAATAATTTATCCGACAGTATAAGTCAGATACATGTTTTAAATGGAGGATATTTTGGCACTAGAGATCTGGAGATCAGAGCTACCAGAAAAACAGCGACTGTACAGAAAGAGGATTTTTTTAAATGAAAGCTTGTTTTAAGAATTACATTGAGTAATCTCTGAAGTTGGGTGTTTTTAAAGAAGGTTGAAGAGAATATTCTTTGATATCTTTGATAGGACATTAAGATAAGGCCACTCTTTAAGTAACTAAACCGCAAGCGGGCTTTCCAGACACCAGTAAATCCAACAGGTTCTGCAAAATCACGGCCAAATGTCATCTGACATCTTGTAAAAGCAGCTTTTCTTAGCCTATCTACTGCAACTAACATATAGGAAGCATATTACATTGCAGAGTGTGCCCAGTGGTATTATAAACTCATAAATTGTACTTTCTAAGATTCGACCAATACCCAGGGAAATGCATAGTAATCTTCTTTGTTTTAAATGTTCATATATGTTGTTCTTTTTAGAATTATCTAACCACTGTTGTTTCATAGATACCATTTCATGCAAACTTCTGACAACTCTAATTTTTTTTGAGTGCTTAAATTATAATTCCATGGTCACCCATCAGTAAAAGTGTAGTTGTCAGAGGCTTGTGAACCAGAACAACTCCATCTTGAATAGGAGCTGGGTAAAATAAAGCTGAGCCTTACTGGACTTCGTTCCCAGATGGTTAAGGAATTCTCAGTTACAGGATGAGATAGGAGATCCTCACAAGATATGGGTCATAAAGACCTTGCTGATAAAACAGGTTGCAGTAAGAAGCTGGGCAAATCCCACTAAAACCAAGATGACCACAAGAGTGACCTCTGGTCGTTCTCACTGCTACACTTCCACCAGCACCATGACAGTTTACAAATGCCAGGGCAATGACAGGAAGTTCCTTACTGGTCTAAAAGGGGGAGGAATGAATAATCCACCCCTTGTTTAGCATATAATCAAGAAATAACCATAAAAATGTGCAACCAGCAGCCCTCGGGATTCTCTGTCTATAGAGTACCCATTCTTGTATTCCTTTACTTTCCTAATAAACTTGCTTTCACTTTACAGACTTGTCCTGATTTCTTTGGCCACTAGACTTTCTTTCATTTCGGCTCTGTGTCCTTTCATCAAGCCCTATGATTTAACTTCTGGTACAACCAGATATTCCAAGTCCGTCTTTTAATTGTTCTGTCCCAGTCCTAGACTCAGTCACTTCTCTAAGGAGCCTTGGTTCCTTTCACTGAATGATGCTATTTAGAACCAGCAATCTTAGCGCTAGATTGGTTCATTGCCGCTTGGTTGACATCAGTTCTACATTCTCTCAGGTGACAGAGCTAAACCGCCACACATGTACATGTATCTCCATTTTGTTTCAGCATCTATCAAACCACGTATGTGTTAAAAAGGCAATTAGTTTATACTTACACCTCGGATTCTGACCCAATACACATCCACCACTGGGTTTATATTAACTTTCCCTCTTTCTCATTTGTAACTTCTTTCATCAGTTAGAAACTCAGCTCTTATTATCGATAATGGATTTACTTATTAGTCCAATCTTAATATAAATCTAAAGTACTTTTAAAATTGTTAACTCATACCTCTATGAGAAACAAATCTAACAATATTGTATAATTTTATGTATAGTTTGCATTGCGTTTTGTTTTCTTTTTGACACAGGGTCTTGCTGTGTCGCTCAGGCTGGAGTGCAGTGGTGTGATCATGGCTCACCGCAGCCTTGACCTCCTGAGCTAAAGGAATTCTCCCACCCATCCAAGTAGCTGGGACTACAGGCACCCACCTCCATGCCTGGCTTTTTATTTTATTTTATTATTTTATTTTAGTAGAGATGAAGTCTCACTATGGTACCTGGCTGGTTTCAAACTCCTGAGCTCAAGCAATTCTCCTGTCTCAGCCTCCCCAACTGCTGGGATTACAGACATGAGCCACAGTGCTCAGTATGTTTTTTTGGTTTTTATCAATTCAAAACATTGCACTCCAAATTTAATCAGGTTAATTTTTTTCTCCATTCTCTTCAGTGTACTCATGTTACTTATTTTTAAAATGCAATCAGATTCATTTGTTGTTGTTTGCATTCCATTTTAATTTCTCCCCACATTCTGGTTAATTTTTAAATTGTTAGATTAGAGTATGTGACATGTTAATATAATCTGAGGAGTAAAAAGACATATAAAAATATATAATGAGAAAATTGCCTCTCCTTTCTCATCTCTACTACTGGGTTCCAATTATTCATTTATTTCTACACCTTCCTTACCTACCCTTGTGTAGATGATCAATGTTGTTAGTTTCTCATTTATCCTTTCCATATTTGTTTTGCTTAAATGAGAAGATTCATAAATTTATAATATACAATTTATAAATTGCATATTTTTAAAATTTATTTTAAGTTCAGGGGTACAAGTGTAGGTTTGTTACATAGGTAAGCTTGTGTCATGGGGGTTTGTCGTACAGGTTATTTCATCACCCAGGTATTAAGCCTAGTACCCATTAGTTATTTTTCCTAATCCTCTCCCTCCTCCAACCCTGCACCCTCCAAAAGGCCCCTGTGTGTGCTGTTCTCCTCTATGTGTCCATGTGTTCTCATCATTTAGCTCTCGTGGAGAAGTGAGAACATGAAGTATTTGGTTTTCTGTTCCTGTATTAGTTTGCTAAGGATAATTTCCCCCAACTCCATCCATGTTCCTGCAAAGTATATGATCTGGTTCTTTTTTATGACTGCATAGTATTCCATGGTATATATGTACCACATTTTCTTTATCCAGTCTATCATTGATGGGCATCTAAGTTGATTCCATATTGCATATTTTAAATACTCTTTGGCATATTGTACTTCATATTATAAATACTCTTTTATCACATGCTTTTCTTGTGTAGATAGTTGATAAATTGCAGTCCTCCTTGGTGGGGACAGTAAGTGGAGCTTTCTATTCCCCCATCTTGGTCTACCTCTTCCCTACTTTTTTTTTGTTATAATAGTTATTTGATGGAATTCTTACAGTTATATATATACACATTATATATATGTGTGTGTATATATATATAATCATGATATATGCACTTTGACTTTTCTCTTTTTCAATTTGAGTGCTTCTTAATTCTTGTTCTTATCTAATTGCTCCATCAGAAACTTCTAGTATGATGATGTCAGTGTCATTTTTCATAGAACTAGAAAAAAAATTGTTCTGCCAGGCGCGGTGGCTCACGTCTGTAATCCCAGCACTTTGGGAAGCCGAGGCGGGCGGATCACGAGGTCAGGAGATCGAGACCATCCTGGCTAACACGGTGAAACCCCGTCTCTACTAAAAATACAAAAAGAAATTAGCCGGGCGTAGCGGCGTGCACCTGCAGTCCCAGCTACTCAGGAGGCTGAGGCAGGAGAATGGCGTGAACCACGGAGGCGGAGCTTGCAGTGAGCGGAGATCGTGCCACTGCACTCCAGCCTGGGCCACAGAGCGACACTCGGTCTCAAAAAAAAAAAAAAAAAAAAAAAGAAAGAAAAAAAAAGAAAAAAAGAAGAAAAAAACTGTTATAAAATTCATATAAAACCAAAAAGAGCCCAAAGAACCAAAGCAACACTAAGCAAAAAGAACAAAGTCAGATGCATCACATTACCCAACTTCGAACTATACTATAAGGCTACAGTAACCAAAACAACATAGTAATGGTACAAAAACAGATACATAGAACCAATGGAATAGAATTAAGAACCCAGAAAGAAAGCTACACACCAACAACCATCTGATCTTCAACAAAGTCAACAAAAATAAGCAATGGAGAAAGGACTTTCTGTCTGATAAATGATACCGACATAGCTGGCTAGCCATATTAAAAATAATAAAACAGGACCCCTATATTTTACATATACAAAAATTAACTCAAGATGGATTAAAGATTTAAATATAAGACGTAAAACTGTAAAAGCTCTAGGAGAAAAGCTGGGAAATACTATTCTGGACATCACCCTTTGGAAATAATTTTTTTGCCAAGTCCTCAAACACAATTGCAACAAAAACAAAAATTGACAATAAGAGCTAATTGAGCTAAAGAGCTTCAGCACAAGAAAAGAAATTATCGGCCGGGCGCAGTGGCTCACGCCTGTTAACCCACCACTTTGGGAGGCCTAGGCAGGCGGATCACAAGGTAAGGAGATCGAGACCATCCTGGCTAACACGTTGAAACCCCGTCTCTACTAAAAATACAAAAAATTAGCCGGGTGTTGTGGCGGGCGCCTGTAGTCCCAACTACTCAGGAGGCTGAGGCAGGAGAATGGCGTGAACCCGGGAGGCGGACCTTGCCGTGAGCCGAGATCGCACAGTCGCACTCCAGCCTGGGCTACAGAGGGAGACTCCGTCTCAAAAAAAAAAAAAAAAAAAAAAGAAAAAAGAAAAAAGAAAAAAAGAAATTATCGACAGAGTAAACAGATAACTTACAGAGTGGGAGAAAACGTTTGCAAAGTATGCATCTAACAAAGTTCTAATATTCAGAATTTATAAGAAACAATTCAACAAGCTAAAAACAAATACCCCATTAAAAAGTGGGCAAAAGACATGGAGACACTTCTCAAAAGACGACATATAAGTGGCCAACAAATGTATGAAAAATAGCTTCATATCACTAATCATCAGAGAAGTGCAAATCAAGACCACTATTAGATACCATCCCACACCAGTTAGGATGATTATTACTAAAAAGTCAAAAAATAACAAATGCTGGCATGGCTGTGGAGAGAAGGGAGTGCTTAACACTGTTGGTGAAAATGTAAATTAGATCAGCCACAATGGAAAGCAGTTCGGCAGTTTCTCAAATAACTAAAAACAGAGCTGGTATTCAACCCAGCAATCCGATTACTGGGTATATATTCAAAGGAAAATAAACCATTGTACCAAAAAGGCACATGTGCTCATATCTTTATTGCAGTGCTATTCTCAATAGCAAAGACTTGGAATAAGCCAGGTGTCCATCAATGGCAAATTGTACTAAAAAATATGGTAATATACAACACGGAATATTATGCAGTCATAAAAAAGAACAAAATAATGTTCTTTGAAGCAATATGGAAGCAGCTGGAGGCCATTTTCTATGTAATTTAGCATAATTTTCTATGTAATTTAACATTTAAAATGACATAATTCTATGTAAATTAACATAGGAAGAGAAAACTAAATACCACATGTTTTCACTTATAAGTGGGAGCTAAAGGGAAATAAAGATGGGAGCAATAGTCACTGGAGACTAGTAGAGGGAGGAGAGACGGAGGGAAACAAGAGAGGAAAAACTACCTATTGAGTACCATGCTCATTACCTGGGTGATAGAATCCTTTGTAGCCCAAACCTCAGCATCACACAATATACCCATGTAGCAAACCTGCATGTGAAACCCTTGAATGTAAAATATAAATTAAAATTATAAAAAACTAAAAAGTAAAAGCTAAAATTAATAATATTCCAATAGGATAAGATAAAGTAAATGAATATTATGGAATAGGGAATAGGAGAGGAAAGAAAACAAAAAGCATTTGATTAATATATATACACAAGCAAGTATGCCTATATATATACATACACACACACACACACACACACATATATATACCCAAAAATAGTCGTAACAAAATAAGGAAATGCCATGACAATATCAATTCTTACTTCTGTAGCTGATCACATGCTTGTAACTAGATTTATAACTAATTTCTTCCACTACCCAATCTGAATTCCCCTCTTCTTCAGCAAGCACCTCAGCTAATCCTGGTTCATTACCTGGTGGGATGACCCAAACTTTTATTACTGAAGAGTCTTGGCCATTACTAGTCCTGCTTGAATTGAGTTATTGTGGTACCCCATCAATTATAATCACAGAGCATGTTAATATTGAAAGTCACCCTAAAACTTATTTTGCATTTTATACATATTCTTTCTTAACTTCATTGTTCAGAAATAGGGCAATTTCTTCTTCTTAGTCAGTATCAATCACTCCAGCCAGCATAGTAATTCTCTTCTTTCCTTGTTGATTCAAAGGCATGAGGAGGCTAATGTGGCCAGGTGGCAATCTTAATTTATAGTGTAATAGAATTATTATTGTATATCCTTTTGGTAGCATTGCTATGAAGAAACACCTAATACTGGGTTACTTATAAAGAAAAGACGTTTAGCTCAGTTTTGTATACTGTACAAGAAGCATGATGCTATTATCTACTCAGCTTCTGGAGAGGTCTCAGGAAACTTACCATCATGTAAGTTTCCTTTTGGTACTAAGACTTCTAGGTCAGCAAACCATGAAGTCCAGGAAATAGGAAGCAAACATTTTGCTAATGGGTCATAATATTATTTGGATGTGTTCCCCTGCTCAAATCTCATTGAAATGTAATCCCCATATTGGAGGTGAGGCCTGGTGGGAGGTGATTTGATCATGGGGGCAGATTTCTCATGACTGGTTTAGTACCATTCCCTTTGGTACTGTCCTCATAATAGTGAGTAAATTTTTGTAATATCTGGTCCTTAAAATGTGTGTAGCACCTGCCCCCTCTCTCGCGCGCTTGTTCTCACCTTCACCTCCTGCTCCTGCTTCACTTCTGCCACAATTGTAAATTTTCTGAGGCCTTCTCAGAAGCTAAGCAGCTGCCAGCTTCATGCGGAACCTGTACAGTCTACAGAACTGTGAGCCAATTAAACCTCTTTTCTTTGTAGGTTACCCAGACTCAGGTATTTATTTAGAGCAATGCAAGAACAGACTAGTGAGTGCTACTATTCCCATTTCTACCTCTTGATTCCTGGACCTATGAATCCTGTCTATAGGAGACATAGCACCACACACTGGATAATAACTCAAAGCATATATACACAGCCTCCTAAACAACCTTGCCCCAGCCCACCTATCTGGCATTGCAACCATCTTTAAAAGATCATTTAATTCTTATATCAAGCCAACTAATTGAGAATTATGGGTGATATGGTTTAGCTCTGTGTCCCCACCCAAATTTCATCTTGGATTGTAACCCCCATATGTTGGGGGAGGGGCCAGGTGGGAGGTGGTTGAATCATGGGGGCAAACTTTCCCCTTCCTGTTCTTGTGATAATGTGTGAATTATTATCACAAGATCTGGTTGTTTGAAAGTGTGTGGCACTACCTCTCTCTCTCTCTCTCTTTCTCTCTCCCCCCTGCTCCACCATGGTAAGATGTGTTTGCTTCCCCTTCACTTTCTGCCATGATTGTAAGTTTCCTAAGGTCTCCAAGTCATGATTCCTGTTAAGCCTGCAGAACTGTGAGTCAATTAAATCTCTTTTCATCATAAATTACTCAGTCTCAGGTAGTTCTTTATCACAGTGTGAGAATGGACTAATACTAATACAGTGGGAAACATGGTTAAACTAGTGAGTGCCAAAAGCGTGGACCCATTGTCATGCTTTATTTGTTGTGAAGTGAGTTCCTTTATCAGAAGCAGACCTGTGTGTAACACTACAACAGTGGATAAGTGATTCTGTGAGTCTGCAGTTGGTAGTTTTGTCAGAAGTGTTGTATACAGAGAATAGACATTGTTATTCAAGGTAGGTTTCTATTCCAATAAGAACAAAACATGTGTTGCCCCTTCAGTGATGAAAGTGGTTCAACGTATTCAACTTACTGTCAGGCATTTGCCTGATCACCATAGGTAATGGTGTCATATTGTGGAATTAATGTTGGTCTCTGATGCTGGCAAATTGGATAATCAGTGGTGCCATTAAGCAGGTTGGCCTTGATGAGTGGAAGTCCTTGTGATTGACACAATGCATAATTGCCATCTCTGCCACAGTGGTCACTTTGCTTATGAGCCTTTTGGGCAGTGACAGGGGTGGCTGAGGGGAAGAGTTTGGCTGGTATCTACAGAATTGGTCTTGTTATCCGCTTGGTTTATAAAATCTTCTGCTGATGTCATTTTTGGTGAACGTGCATATGGAATTCAAATTATTTATTTATTTATTTATTTTTGCCCATTCAGAGGGATCTATTCATATGCATCTTTCTCAAATTTATTTGTCAGCAATTTCTCAATCATGTTTCTTCCAAGTCCCTGACTGTCCAGCCAAACTTTCAGTCACAGCCCATGAATTAGTACATAATTGCATGTTTAGCCATGTTTTCATTGAAGTAAAATGAACAGCCAGGTGCACTTCTCGAAGTTATGTCTACCGGGATAATTTTTCTTTACCAAGGTTGTTCAAGGGTGTCCCAGAAAGAGGCTATAGTACCACAGCCGTCCACTTTTGTTTGGTGCCTGGATATCACATGAAACCATTTTAAATCAGGCTCAAGTATTCTCTTCCTCTGTCAACTGATCTTCAGGAACTTTTCATTAGGCCACAAGTGCAGGCTGGGAGAGAGAAGGTAATGTGACAGAAATGGAGAATATTAACAATTAGACCACTCATTCCAGTAACTTAATTGTGCCTTTAGGGCCTGTTGGAGTTCAATCTCATATATGTAACTTCTGTTCAATGATAGAATGCTGCTGTGCATTCCCAACTTTATAGTGTTATGGGTGTTATGGTTTGAATGTATGTGTCCCTCCAAAACTCAAATGTTAGCATTTAAACTCCAATAGAGTGGTAATAAGAGGTGGAGCATTTTGGCACTGATTAAATAACGAGGGTTCTACCCTTGTGAATACTATGAACGCTTTTATAAGAAACTTCAGAGAGCTACCAGGCTTTATCATCTTTTCTGCCCTTTCACCTTCTACCATGTGGCGATGCAGAAACAAAGGCACCATCTTGGAAACAAAGAGTGAGGCTTCACCAGACACTAGATTTCCCTGTTTTGATCTCGGATCTACTGGCCTCCAGAACTGTGAGAAATATTTTTTTCTTGTTTATAAGTGACACAATCTAAGGTATTTTATTAGAGCAGCAGGAAGAAACTAAGGCAGTGGGTAAGATCACATCCATTTCACAATGGAAAGCTCAGGTCTCTCGGTAACATGGTGGCCCATGATTAAGTATTCAGTCTCTACTAAGGCCTAGCAGCAGGCCATGTCTGTTTCTCAAAAGGAGAGTTCCTATCCACAGAAGACGGCAGATTCTTGTTCCACAATCCTAAGGGCTGTAACTCACTTTTAGTGGCCTGCCACAGGCACCAAACAGCATCTCTATCTGCCACTGACACTTTAAGTAAAACTGAATCCACTGGATTATATGGTCCAAATGGAAGAGCAGCTGGCACCATAGTCCTGTTCCACAGCCTTCTCTTTTTCTGGCCTCCACTCAAAACTAGTAGCTTCTCAAGTCACTCAATAAATGGGTCAGAGTAACACACTCAAATGATTAATATGTTGCCCCCCAAATCACTAGGATCTGTGCATCTTTTTGGTTATAGGAATGGCCAGATGCAAAAATGTATCTTTTAACTTAGAAAAAATGTCTTATCATGCCCCACACCATTGCACACCTAAAAACACAACTGAGATAGGAGTCTGCCAAATTTTTGTCAAATTTATTTCTCACCCTCTGACACACAAATATTTTAGCAATAAGTCTAGAGTAGTTGCTACTTCTCACTAGTT
The DNA here is from genome assembly GCF_037993035.2 of Macaca fascicularis. Lineage (NCBI taxonomy): Eukaryota > Metazoa > Chordata > Mammalia > Primates > Cercopithecidae > Macaca > Macaca fascicularis. The sequence continues at coordinate 94,856,478 of NC_088395.1, read as the reverse complement.
TCAATCAGCCTGATGCCATCAATGCAATGGAGTAGTGTGATATTTTGTGGGGGAATGAAAAGGTGATCAAGATCCCTGCAAACTAAATTATTACATAAGGCTAGAAAGTTGATATACTCCTGAGGTAGGACAGTTAAGGTGTATTGCTGGGTGAGCAGGCGGAAATGAAACTGCTTCTCATTGTCCTTATTGACAGATATATATATATATAAAAAATTCAGATTAGTAGCTGCATATCAGGTACCTGGGTTTGTGTTAATTTGCACAAAGCAATGAAACCACATGTGATACAGTAGCTGCAACTAGAATGACCACCTGGTTAAGCGTACCATAATTTACTGTCATTATCCAATATCCATTTGTCCTCTACACAGGTAGAATAAGTTAGTTAAATGGAGATGTAGTGGGAATGACCAACCCTGCATCTTTCAAGTCCCTGATGGTGGCACTAATCTCTGTAGTCTTTTCAAAAATGTGGTTTTGCTTTTGATTTACTATTTTCCTGGGTAAAGGCATTTCTAAGTAAATTCCATTTGGTTTTTTCCACCATAATAAACCCCACTCCACAGGTCGGGGAACCAATTTGAAGAATCTGCCAGTTACTGGGTGTATCTATTCCAGTTATCCATTCTAGAACTGGAGGCAGAAACCACAGGATGAGTTGAAAGACTGAGCGGGCCTACTATGAGATGGACCTGAGCTCAAACTCCATTGATCTCCTTATTTTCTTAAGCCCTTACTCTGACTGATGGGGAACAGTTTTGGGTCATCTAAAATTAATGTCAATTCAGAGCCAGTATCCAATATTCCTTGAAATATCTGATTTTTTCCCCACAATGTAAAGTTGGCTTTATAAAAGCCATAGATCCCTTTGGCCTCTGGGGAAGGCTGGGAGAAATATTAATAGTATGACTTTTAGCATCGTACCAAAGTCCTTCCTCTCTAGGACCCGGTCTCCTCTTCATTCAAGGGGTTCTGGATCTGTAAACCAGCTCCTCAAGTCTGGGAATTGATTGAAAGGTCATCATTCTTGTTTTGTTTTGTTTTGTTTTGTTTGTTTGTTTCTATAATTCAAGTTAGACTTTTCTTCACTTGATCTAGGACATGTTTTTGTTTATACAGATCAAGCAAGAATTTAATATGTTTCTTATCTACTTTACTTCCAGGTATATAATTTATCAACTAGGCAACACCATAGGTGTACAGAATACACTATTCTGATTGCTGCTTTGATTCTGTTGTCCATTGTGGTAACTAAACCAACCTTATTTTTTATAGTTGTGTACAATCACTTGACTTCTGCTACCCTGGAATCCAGTTTCTGCTATTGCATTTAGTTTTTCCATTTCAGTGAGTTCAGTCCCACTGAAACATGTGTCCTAGAGAAAAGAGTGATTATAGAGCTTTTCAGGGATCCTAGGGCTCCCCTCAGAAATGTATTTCTCACAGTCATGATGAAATGCATATTTACTCCCACT